>NC_061510.1:842018-854218 GCF_022539505.1 Lolium rigidum | reverse complement strand
GCGGAAGGGTAGGTCAGGGGGCGCCACGAGGGCTCCACACGCCAGGGCCTGATGTCTACGTTCCCCCTCCTTTCCTGTAGACAGTGTTGGGCCTCCAAGAGCAGAGGTTTGTAGAACAGCAGCAAGTTTCCCTTAAGTGGATACCCAAGGTTTATCGAACTCAGGGAGGAAGAGGTCAAAGATATCCCTCTCATGCAACCCCGCAACCACAAAGCAAGAAGTCTCTTGTGTCCCCAACACACCAAATAGGTGCACTAGTTCGGCGAAGAGATAGTGAAATACGAGGTGGTATAAATAAGTATGAGCAGTAGCAACGGTGGCGTAGAAAGTGCTTGGCGTGTAGTTGATGGTGGTGGTATTGCAGCGATAGTAACGCTAGATGAAACGATGAACAAGCGGTAGTAACTCAGCGAGTAGTAACGCAGTGAGTAGTAAACAAGCGAGTAGTAACTCGGCGGTATTTAGGAACAAGGCCTAGGGATTACACTTTCACTAGTGGACACTCTCAACATTGATCACATAATGGAATAGATAAATGCATACTCTACACTTTTGTTGGATGATGAACACATTGCGTAGGATTACACGAACCCTCAATGCCGGAGTTAACAAGCTCCACAATAATGCTCATGTTTAAGTAACCTTTAGTGTAAGATAGATCAACGCTACTAAACCAAGTACTAGCATAGCATGCACACTCGTCACCTTCATGCATATGTAGGAGGAATAGATCACATCAATATTATCATAGCAATAGTTAACTCCATAATCTACAAGAGATCATGATCATAGCACAAACCAAGTACTAACACGGTGCACGCACTGTCACCTTTACACACGTGCGGGAGGAATAGAACTACTTTAATAACACATTGCTAGAGTAGCACATAGATAAATTGTGATACAACATGCTGCAATCATAAAGAGATATAAATAAGCACCTCACTATGCCATTCAACAGTGAATAAGTATTCTGTGAAATCTAGCCTAAGAGACCCACACGGTGCACACACTGTCACCTTTACACACGTGGGACGAGGAGTCTCGGGAGATCACATAAGTAAAACTCACTTGACTAGCATAATGACATCTAGATTACAAGCATCATCATATGAATCTCAATCATGTAAGGCAGCTCATGAGATTATTGTATTGAACTACATAGGAGAGAGATGAACCACATAGCTACCGGTACAGCCCAGAGCCTCGATGGAGAACTACTCCTCCTCATGGGAGCAGCAGGCGGTGATGAAGATGGCGGTGGAGATGGCAGTGGTGTCGATGGAGAAGCCTTCAGGGGCACTTCCCGCTCCGGCAGCGTGCCGGACGGAGATCCTGTCCCCGGATCTTGGCTTCGCGATGGCGGTGGCTACGGCAGGTTTACGTGGGTTTCGTCAATTGGTATCGGGTTTTCTGATCCGGGGGCTTTATATAGGCGAAGAGGCGGCGCGGAGGAGGGCTGACAGGGGGGCCACACCATAGGGCGGCGCGGCCCCCCTCGGCCGCGCCAGCCTAGGGTTTGGTGGCCCCGTGGCCCCCTCCGGTCCTTCCCGGTGTTCGGGATGCTTCCGATGAAAATAGGAACTTTGGCGTTGATTTCGTCCGATTCCGAGAATATTTCGTTACTAGGATTTCTGAAACCAAAAACGATGAAAACGGAACTGGCACTTCGGCATCTTGTTAATAGGTTAGTTCCAGAAAATGCACGAATATGACATAAAGTGTGCATAAAACATGTAGATAACATCAATAATGTGGCATGGAACACAAGAAATTATCGATACGTTGGAGACGTATCAGGGCCGCGTGGCCAGCACCTGGGCCGCGCCGCCCTGTTGTGTGGGCGCCTCGTCGCCCCACTTCGTATCTCCTCCGGACTTCTGGAAGCTTCGTGGAAAAATAAGATCCTGGGCGTTGATTTCGTCCAATTCCGAGAATATTTCCTTACTAGGATTTACTGAAACCAAAAACAGCAGAAAACAACAAGCTGGCTCTTCGGAATCTTGTTAATAGGTTAGTGCCCGGAAAATGCATAAATATGACATAAAGTATGTATAAAACATGTGAGTATCATCAATAAAGTAGCATGGAACATAAGAAATTATAGATACGTTTGAGACGTATCAAGCATCCCCAAGCTTAGTTCCTACTCGCCCCGATTTCGTCATGTTTCTTCTTGAGCTCATCAGGTAGATCCTCGTACTTGACCGGAGTGTCTTCCGCCATCTCGGATGTAGATGGCGATGTTGCGGATGTCGAATGTTGTCCCACCGGGCGTGCCAGAATGTGTTGACGTCGAAACCCCCGGCGGGCGGAGACGGGCAACACCGTAGAGCCGGGAACAACTAGGGCTGCGGCTGGCCCCGGTCCCTCGCAGCGACGGCCCGCAAAGCCTCCCTGGTCGCACGTCCGATGTTTATCACAAGGGCGTGCCACCTGACCTATACTCGGTCGGGAAGGTGTGGATGATGCCTCGCTTAGTTTCCTCGCAGGGCACACACGTAAACGTTAAATACGAGCCTCGATCGGCTCTCGAGTTATCCCGTGAATCGGCTCTAAGAGCCGATCCACCCATGATTCAGACGAGGTGTCCGAATATATGGTGGTCCTGCTTGATCAAGAAATAGCTAATGAGATCTACGACGATTTAGGGTTTTCACCGCATAATCGGATCGTCCTACTCCAGGTTGGGCCTCGCGGCCACGCACGATGATCGTAAGCCGATCCTAAACAAGGCCTAAAAACCAACACGAGGTTGATCCCGGAACATCCCTGTTTAGGGCCAACGAACGACACCCTACGTGCCGCTGGATCCTCCCCCCTTTGTAAGGCCTAACTATTGCGTATATTAAACTAATCCTTGTAGAACAAGGAGCAATCGTAACGGATCAGATCTACTAAATAATGATCAAGCGGGGTGCCGCCCCTACACCTAAGATAGGTGTAAGGGCGGCTAGACATGCAAGGGTTGCACTACGATAGCATGTAATAAGAAGAACAATGCTAACCCTAACATGTCTAAGATAACTACGTTGCTCGCCATCAAAAAGGCTTCGATGCAGAGCAACGCATGAACAACGTGATAGGTATTAC
This sequence comes from Lolium rigidum, assembly GCF_022539505.1. NCBI lineage: Eukaryota > Viridiplantae > Streptophyta > Magnoliopsida > Poales > Poaceae > Lolium > Lolium rigidum. Next base: position 851,125 of record NC_061510.1, on the reverse strand, counting down.
GCTGCCTAGATCGCAAGATGCGATCTAGGCGGCATGGTGCTACCGGTAGAAACCCTCGAGACGAAGGAGTTGGCGATGCGCCGAGATTTGTTTGTGGTTGAACGTTGGTTGTTGTTTATTCCAAAAACCCTAGATACATATTTATAGTCCAGCGGACTTTCTAATGTGGGCGTGCACTAAACCGTGCACGAGATAAACTCTAACTTTTAATCTAGATACAATCTATTGTAATTAAAGATACATGGGCAATCTGGCCCAACTTCACCGAGCAGGGCCGCTTCAGAGATCTTCCACGTGTAATCTTCCAAGCCCATCTTGATCGCGGCCCACCTCCTGATTTAGCCAAAATGCGGTGATAACACATGCCCCCCTGGTTTTGGCAATGATAATTCCAAAACCACTGCGATTTTTCCTTCGAAGGGTCATGTCGTTGCGGAGCGGAACTGCCGCAATATTCTTCATCATGATGCCCTGTCTTTTCGGCTTCTCTGCACAATTTGACAAGCTTTAGCATCACCTCCTCGGAAGCCGCAATAGCATTAAATTCCCACCAGATTTCTCATTATTTATCCGTGCCGACCGATTAGCTCTCTTCATCCCCTTCTTCTCGTTCTAGATATCAGCACCCAAAACCCTCTTCTTCTCCAGCCATGTCATCTTCTTCCTCCTCTTCCGCCTCTCTCCAATCCTTTTCCTCAAGCGAGGTGGTTCCGAGCACAACCGAGATGGAGACGTACAACCGCCGGGCTCCCAAGCATTGGGACAGGCGGGAGTGGGACTTCGACTACGTGCCAGAGGGTGAAGACCTTGTCCAGTCAGATGGGGCCATGCCCCTAACCGATGGGGAAGATGACCTCCCGGTACCAGTCGACGAGATGCTGGAGGCGGAGAGCGACGACGACGACCCTCCCTTCCGGAGTAAATTCACCTCCGTCACCAAAGCGAGGAAGAGGACGACGAAGAAGAAGACGCCTCCTCCGACTTGAAGAAGGAACGAGGAGGATGACACCTCCTCCAGACGAACCACCACCAAAGCGTATCAGGGGCTGGGCTTGGTCGGACGAGGACGATGATGATGACGAGGAAGAGGCCTCTCGCCGAAGGTCACGGTGGCAGCCACGAGGAACTCGCCGACAACGAGCAACGGCGACAGACCACCTTAGTGACGGCGAAGACAGCAGCATGACCCTTAGAGTAGGGATTTACTAGCATAGAGCTGGTAGGTAGTAATCCGCTCCCTCTTGTTGAACAATCGGCTTCTCCTTGTAAGAAATTTTATTATCAATGAAAACTTCTTTTGATTTTGCCGATGCCCTGTGTGCTGATTCAGCTGATTTTTCCTCATCTGACTTTGTCGACCGTTAGCCCAATCAACGTCTAATGACCGATGGCAACGCATCGGTCTCTCACGATAAATCTGCGAAACAGGTCAATTCAGCCACCTCCCCAGATTAGCCGGTATGACCGATGATAATATATACCGCCATTCGCGAGTGGCCGTGGGCAGGTGTCTTTACAAGGGCCCTGGAACTGTTGCTGAATCAGCTTGGACCTAAAGCTGATACCTCTTCAGACGAGTTGCCCCCCGAGCCTCACCCAAGACGAGAATAGTGATGAACCAGCCAAAAATGTTACCCTTGGCTTCCAAATGATTAATATGGAACTAGCCGATTCCAACGAAATCGGCTCTCCGAAACAAAGATTTTTAGGGCGAGCTGCCCCCGAGCCTCTTCAATCCTTCTTGCAGGTCAGATCAGCTCCTTCCCTAACCTGATTTGCACGTCCATGTATACCTCTTGAGTCGATGGCCATGCATCGGCTTTTATATCCTTAAGTCGATGACTGCTGCATCGGCTGTGCTCAAAAAATTTTTGATTTTTTTTTTAATCGGCCGATTCAAAATCGGCCTCCATACCTTACTGCCCATCATCCCACATGCTTGGGAAATACTTCTTGAGGTGTTGACCATTGACGGCTATCGGGAACTTACGTCCGTCCAACTCTTCCAACATATATGCATTACCTTTCAAGGCACAGACGACTTTGTACGGACCGTGCCAATTAGGAGACCACTTGCCATACGCCTTGTCTCCGGTTCCTAACGGCAACACGAGCTTCCCATACCGGATCACCAACTTGAAACTCCTTTGGTCTAACCTTCTTATTGTAGGCACGAGCTACCCTGGCTTTGTTCTCCTTAATCTTCTCCAATGACCAAAGCCTAAGTTACTGTTGCGTCCTCAATAGTGTCACTCATCAAAGCTGCATATTCTTCCGCTGTCGGATCATTCCGAAACGTGACACGTCTTGATCCAGCCGTAATTTCCCAAGGTAATACGGCTTCCTGTCCATAGACAAGCTGGTACGGCGAAGTCTTTATAGCTCCATGGCACGACATGCGGTAGGCCCATAATGCTTCTGATAACTTCTCGTGCCAATCCCTAGGGTTCTCATCAATCTTTCTCTTGATCAGCTTGATTAAACTCTGGTTGGACGCTTCAGCTTGCCCATTAGCCTGAGCATAGTACGGAGATGACCGGATCAGTTTAATCCCCATGTCATCGCAGAATTTCCTGAATTCTTTCGAAACAAAGACCGAACCTCCATCGGTCGTGATAGTTTGGGGAATCCCGAACCTTCTTTCACAAACTGAATCACATCTTCTGACTTCACCTTCTTCATAGGGACGGCTTCCACCCACTTGGTGAAGTAGTCTGTGATGGCCAAAATCCATTCATGTTTTTTACTCGACGCCGGATGGATTTTGCCGATCATATCCATGCCCCACCCCCGGAACAGCCAAGGCTTGATGATAGGGTTCATCGCCGATGCTGGTACCATCCGAATCTTCCCAAACATCGGCATGCTTGGCACCCCTTATAGTAATTGAAGCAGTCTTCAAGCTTGGTGGGCCAATAAAACCCCGAGCGCCCGACTAGCCACTTCATCTTGTGAGCCGGTCGGTGAGTTCCACGGGCGCCTTCGTGCACCTCATGTAAGAGCCGATTAGACTCGGTTGGTCCCAGGCACTGAGTAATAACCCTTCCAACGTCCCGTAGAACATATCGTCTCCTATGAGGACATACTTCATGGCTTTGTATCTTATCCGTTTGGGTGCCCCCCGAGCCGAATCTTTTAAATAATTGAAGATCTCGGCTCTCCAATCATCCTGTTCCAGGAATTGCACCTGGACTTCCGACCCTTCAGGGGTGTCTATATAGCCTGACACCATTTGTGCGAGATGGTTGGCCTCGGTGTTTTGGGCTCTTGGGACCCAATTAAAGTTGATGTACCGAAACTGTGTCATCAACTCACGGCATTCCATCCAATATGGGAAAAGTGATTCACTTTCGCACTTGTATTCATTCGTGAGCTGGTTAATCACCAACTTAGAGTCTCCAAAAAGCTCTCATCAGCTTCGCCCGGCTTCTAATAGCAATTCCATCCCCTTACGTACTGCCTCATACTCGCCACATTGTTAGTGCAAGGGGTAGATAATCTGATGGAGAAAGAGTACTGCTCCCGAGGCGACACGAGCGTGAATACCGATGCCACAACCATCGTCGCAAGCCGATCCATCGAAGAACATAGCCCATGCGCGTATGGATAGTGCTGCTATATTGGTACTGATTCGCTCAGCTATGAGATCGGCCAACGCTTGCCTCTTTGATCGCTTTCGCAGCTGTTACCGGAGATCGAATTCGACAACGCAAACATCCACTTACCCGGTCGGCCTTTCAACACGAGGGGCCGACAGCATGTGCTTGACGACATCTGACTTGCATATGACGAAGATCTCTTCCGTCAAAAGGATGTGATGCAGCTTGGTGCAGGTAAAGAACAGGCAGAGGCACAGTTTCTCGACCTCAGGATACCTCGTCTCCGCGTCCAACATCCTTCTGCTGAGGTAGAAAACGACCCTTTCGACGCCCTCGTGGAATTGCACCACCACCGAGGCGATGGACGTGTCAGCCACTGATAGGTAGATGTAGAACGGCTTGTCTTGCCGGGGCGGAACTAGCACGAGCGGCGTCGTCGGATACCTTTTAATTTCATCGAACGCTCGTCTGCTGTTCTGCCCCGCACAGTGAAATTCGTCGTCGGACTTGGTCTTCACCAGCGCCATAAATGGCTTCGATTCGTCCCGACAGATTGGAGATGAATCGTCGGACAAAATTGATCTTGCCAATGAGACGCCTGGAGCTCCTTCTTCGTGGTGGGCGGCTGCATGGTGCGCACCGCCTCTTGACTCTTCAAAGCCGATTTCGATTCCCCGTTCATGAACCAGGAAACCTAGGAACCGACTAGCCCGTCACACCGAAGGCACACTTCTTCGGGTTCATTCTCGAGTCCGAACTTCCGAGTTCGGTCTAGGACGCGCCGTAAATCATCCAAGTGTCCCTCCATGGAAACAGATTTGACTACGACGTCGTCGATATAGATTTCCACCAACTTGCCGATCAAATCGTGAAATATATAGTTCATAGCTCGTTGGTACGTTGCACCGAGCATTCTTCAATCCAAAGGTCATCACTACATATTCAAACAAGCCTACCGCCCCTGGTACTCTGAATGCGGTCTTGTGTATGTCTTCTGGAGCCATGAAGATTTGATTGTAGCCGGCGTTGCCATCCGTGAAGCTCAACACCTTGTGGCTAGCAGCTGCATTGATCAGTATCTCTGCCACAGGCATTGGATATTCGTCCTTGGGGGTGGCTCTGTTGAGATCTCTGAAATCGATGGCCACACGCCATCGGCCATCCTTCTTCTCTACAGGCACGATATCGGAGATCCACTCAAAGCATACCTGCATGGCCCGATGAACCCGGCGGCCAACATCTTCTCGATTTCTTTCTTGACCTCCTCCGGAATTTCGGTTCTCATCCGACGTGCTCGTTCGTCCGGAACGGCCGAAATCCTTTCTTAAGTGGGAGCCGATGTTCGATGATGCTTCGTCTAACCCGAGCATTTCGTATAGTCCCATGCGAAGCAATCGGGTATTCTTTCAGCAGAGCAATCATCTGGCTCCTGAGCTGTGGATCCAACTTCTTGCTGATGAAAGTTGGTCGCGGCTTGTCCCCATGGCCGATGTCGACTTCCTCCAGCTCATCAGCCGAGGTGAACCCATACCCCAGCTTTCCGTCCCCTGTGAGGTCGACGCCAAATACTGGGAGAGCGGGCGGCACGGATGATACGGTCCGATCGCTAGAATCGGCCTCCATCTTGATCATCACCAGGACTTGGTGGCAGTGTCGGAGCCGGTTGCGTGGGTCGGCTCCTTCTTCACTCTTGCTATGAGAGCAGCTGCCCTCATCACTACCCTTACTGGGCGGTACCCAAGTTCTACCATGTTGATGCTGAACAAGTGTCCTGGTTGGCCCTGGGAGCGGGTTCTGTGGAAAGAGCCGATGAGTTCGGCTTCGAGGACCGCCTTGATTTCGTCATGTTTCTTCTTGAGCTCATCAGGCAGATCCTCGTACTTGACCGGAGTGTCTTCCGCCATCTCGGATGTAGATGGCGATGTTGCGGATGTCGAAGGTTGTCCCACCGGGCGTGCCAGAATGTGTTGACGTCAGAAACCCCCTGGCGGGCAGAGACGGGCAACACCGTAGAGCCGGGAACAACTAGGGCTGCGGCCGGCCCCGGTCCCTCGGAGCGACGGCCCGCAAAGCCTCCCGGTCGCACGTCCGAAGCTTATCACAAGGGCGTGCCACCCGACCTATACCCGGTCGTGAAGGTGTGGATGATGCCTCGCTTAGTTTCCCGCAGGGCACACACGTAAACGTCAATACGAGCCTCGATCGGCTCTCGGTTATCCCGTGAATCGGCTCTAAGAGCCGATCCACCCATGATTCAGACGAGGTGTCCGAATATATGGTGGTCCTGCTTGATCAAGAAATAGCTAATGAGATCTACGACGATTTAGGGTTTTCACCGCATAATCGGATCGTCCTACTCCAGGTTGAGCCTCGCGGCCACGCACGGTGATCGTAAGCCGATCCTAAACAAGGCCTAAAAACCAACACGAGGTTGATCCCCGGAACATCCTATTTAGGGCCAACGAACGACACCCTACGTGCCGCTGGATCCTCCCCCCCTTTGTAAGGCCTAACTATTGCAGATATTAAACTAATCCTTGTAGAACAAGGAGCAATCGTAACGGATCAGATCTACTAAATAATGATCAAGGGGTGCCGCCCCTACACCTAAGATAGGTGTAAGGGCGGCTAGACATGCAAGGGTTGCACTACGATAGCATGTAATAAGAAGAACAATGCTAACCCTAACATGTCTAAGATAACTACGTTGCTCGCCATCAAAAAGGCTTCGCATTCGAGCAACGCATGAACAACGTGATAGGCATTACGCTGCCTAGATCGCAAGATGCGATCTAGGCAGCATGGTGCTTACCGGTAGAAACCCTCGAGATGAAGGAGTTGGCGATGCGCCGAGATTTGTTTGTGGTTGAACGTTGGTTGTTGTTTATTCCAAAACCCTAGATACATATTTATAGTCCAGACGGACTTTCTAATGTGGGCGTGCACTAAACCGTGCACGAGATAAACTCTAACTTTTAATCTAGATACAATCTATTGTAATTAAAGATACATGGGCAATCTGGCCCAACTTCACCGAGCAGGGCCGCTTCAGAGATCTTCCACGTGTAATCTTCCAAGCCCATCTTGATCGCGGCCCACCTCCTGATTTAGCCAAAATCTGGTGATAACAGTCTCCCATAAGCGCTTTTCTTTAACGCCTTTCAGCTAGGCGCAGAAAGTGTGTATCAAATATTATCAAGAGATGATGCATCAATAGCGTTTTCACAACTTATCCCATTAGGTATCTTAGATGCTCCCTTTTCTATAGTGGTATTAAGAGCTTTATCAATTTTAGGCCTATAATAGTTTTTTGGTTTAGGCACCTTAGAGACACACATGAACTTTTGCTCCTTACCCACATAAGCTTTCTCTCTAAACTTAATAGATGAAAAAGTTGAACCCAAGGTTCCAATAGCTTCTTCAAGTTCACTAATCCTTTGGGTTTGATTATCATGAATAGCACAAGCTTCTAAGATGGCAATTTTCTCATTAATTCCACCTAGAGATTTGTCAAGTTTATCGTGACTATTAAGTAATTCTCCCAATTTAGTCTCAATACTTGGAAGATTTTGCTCTATGGTCTCCAACTTTTTCATGACATCTTCAAGAGAGATTTCAATTTTAACTTCATTAATAGGTGGTATTCCAAATAGACTCTCAATAATGCAACTAGCTTCTAAAGCAGGAGTGCCTAGGAAATTACCTCCCGCGAGACAATCAAGAACATACCTATTCCAGCTAGAGATACCAACATAAAAATTCCTGAGTAGGATAGTGGTGGAGTGTTTCTTAGTGCACCTATTATGAGCATCACTAATTCTATACCAAGCATCTTTTAAACATTCTCCCCCTTGTTGCTTAAACGAATGAACTTCAACTTCAGGATTACTCATTTTAGAAATAGTAAATAAAGCAAACTAGATAAAGTAAATGCAAGTAACTAATTTTTTGTGTTTTTAATATGGAGAACGCAAACAAGACAGTAAATAAAGTAAAGCTAGCAACTAATTTTTTTTGTATTTTGTTTTAGTGCAGCAAACAAAGTAGTAAATAAAAATAAAGCAAGACAAAAACAAAGTAAAGAGATTGAAAGTGGAGACTCCCCTTGCAACCGTGTCTTGATTCTCCCGGCAACGGCGCCTGTAAAAAGCCTTGCCGCTTGTGACGCGTAAAGCACACGTCCGTTGGGAACCCCAAGAGGAAGGTATGATGCATACAAGCGGTAAGTTTTTCCCTCGTAAGAAACCAAGGTTATCGAACCAGTAGGAGTCAAGAAGCACGTTGAAGGTTGATGGCGGCGGAGTGTAGTGCGGCGCAACACCAGGGATTCCAGCGCCAACGTGGAACCTGCAAAACACAACCAAGATACTTTGCCCCAACTTAACAATGAGGTTGTCAATCTCACCGGCTTGCTGTAACAAAGGATTATATGCATAGTGTGGATGATTATGTTTGCAGAAAACAGTAGAACGAGTATTGCAGTAGATTGTATTCGATGTTAAAGAATGGACCGGGGTCCACAATTCACTAGTGGTGTCTCTCCCATAAGATAAATAGCATGTTGGGTGAACAAATTACAGTTGGGAAATTGACAAATAAAGATGGCATGCCAATGCACATACATGTTATGATGAGTAGTGTGAAATTCAATTGGGCATTACGACAAAGTACATAGACCGCTATCCAGCATGCATCTATGCCTAAAAAGTCCACCTTTAGGTTATCATCCGAACCCCCTCCAAAAGATTAAGTTGCAAACAACGTACAATTGCATTAAGTATGGTGCGTAATGTAATCAACAAATACATCCTTAGACATAGCATTGATGTTTTATCCCTAGTGGCAACAAGCACATCCGCAACCTTAGGAGTTGCTCGTCACTCCCCGCATATAATGGAGACATGAACCCACTATCGAGCATAAATACTCCCTCTTGAAGTTACAAGTATCAACTTGGCCAGAGCCTCTACTAGCAACGGAGAGCATGCAAGATCATAAACAACACATAGATGATAGATTGATAATCAACATAACATAGCATTCATTATTCATCGGATCCCAACAAACGCAACATGTAGCATTACGTGATAGATGATCTTGATCATGTTAGGCAGCTCACAAGATCCAACAATGATAGCACAATTAGGAGAAGACGACCATCTAGCTACTGCTATGGACCCATAGTCCAGGGGTGAACTACTCACACATCACTCCGGAGGCGACCATGGCGGTGAAGAGTCCTCCGGGAGATGATTCCCCTCTCCAGCAGGGTGCCGGAGGAGATCTCCTGAATCCCCCGAGATGGGATTGGCGGCGGCGGTGTCTCTGGAAGGTTTTCCGTATCGTGGCTCTCGGTACTGGAACTATTACCGACGAAGGCTTAAGTAGGCGGAAGGGTAGGTAGGGGGCGCCACGAGGGCCCCACACGCCAGGGCCGTGCGGCCAGCACTCGGGCCGCGCCGCCTCGTTGTGTGGGCGCCTCGTCGCCCCCACTTCGTATCTCCTCCG